>NW_022589725.1:24126531-24167238 GCF_004348235.1 Phoca vitulina
CACCCCATCCCTCCCACCCCACCCCCCACTCCAGCAACCCTCAGTTTGTTTCCTGAGATTAAGAATTCCTCATATCAGTGAGGTCATATGATACATGTCTTTCTCTGACTTATTTCGCTCAGCATAATACCCTCCAGTTCCATCCACGTCGTTGCAAATGGCAAGATCTCATTCCTTTTGATGGCTGCATAATATTCCATTGTATATATATACCACATCTTCTTTATCCATTCATCTGTTGATGGACATCTTGGCTCCTTCCACAGTTTGGCTATTGTGGACATCCAGCAGGGTGATTCTGAAGCTTGAGTTCGAGAATTGGTGGTCGAGCGCTCAACAAAATCTAGGCAAAAGGGCCATGAATAGTTTGAAACACTCCCTTACCTCCAGG
The DNA here is from genome assembly GCF_004348235.1 of Phoca vitulina. Lineage (NCBI taxonomy): Eukaryota > Metazoa > Chordata > Mammalia > Carnivora > Phocidae > Phoca > Phoca vitulina. The sequence continues at coordinate 24,126,923 of NW_022589725.1, forward strand.
TGATTATTTTGATGTTTTTCTAAAGGCATGTTTTCACCCTTCCAGCTAAGAATCCCTGCCAGGCAATGATTCTGGCAATAACCGAAGCAGTGGTTCTTAAACTTGAAAGTGCATCAAATCCCCTGATTGTTGGGCCCAGCCTCCAATTTATGATTTGCTTGGGTGAGGGGAATATTCCAGAACTTGTGTCTTAACAAATTCTCACTTGGTGCTTATGCTTCTTGTTCAGGGACAACATTTTGACAAACATTAAACTTGGGGCTTGCAAAATACTGTGATATGGGTCAGATCTTGATATCACTGATATGGCAGACAGTATTGGTTGGCCAACCAAACACTCATTCTGGAGTCATTTTTCCCATGGCTTTATGCAATATAGGGCCTAAGAAAAGGTAAGTGTCCACTTTCTCAGACTAGTCTACGGCCGGGAGTGAGCATGTGGTACTCTGACAAAATTCTAGCCATTGGGGTCTGCGAGGGGTGTGGGGCAATTCTGGAAAGGTTATTGCTCTACCCTATTAGCACATCCGGCACTGCATTTTTCCCTTCTCTGGCTCAGAACACAGAGACGATGCCTGGAACTGAAGCAGCCTTGTTTGGACCAGAAGCATACATATGAAAAGTCAAAGGGCCAACAAAATAAAAGTGGCAAAGTGGCCAGTTAGAAACACAGAACCAGTGCTAAAAACCTCTACCTTCAGAGGCTGCATTATGTGGGATAACGGTCTATTGCTTAAGCCACAGTGAATTGAGTTTTCTGTTCCTTATAGCCAAAACCACTTCTAACGGATAACAAACCATCTGTATAATTAAAACAAACAAACAGACAAACAAAAAACAAGTGGCCTGAGGTTACCAGACTTTATTCTCTTAAGTTAGAACATAAACACAAAACAAAAACCCAATAACAAAAGAAAACTATTAAACTACCACATAGCACCGTCATAATGGTTTATAATAAAGGGCATTTTAACGTACACGAAAAAGGTAGAAAAATTTAATTAACTAAATCTAGCTTTTGAAAACAGCTTTATTCTTCATTTTGATGAAGATAAGTGTAAAGTTGCCAGAGATCTCCAGACATCTCCAGACCAACATTTGGTAGTTACTAGCAGACAGTGGACACCTTACATTATCTCCTTAATGAGCTATAGTTCAGGCAAATAGATGTTCATTTGTTGAATAGTCTGTTTAGTTTATATCAGTAATCATTAATAAGTGAAGCTCATTTAGCATTTCATAAGTATGTTTGAATTTGGCTATATCTTTGTGGCTCATACGAGGACTCTTAGTAAACACCTTCCTATAGAAGTTCCTTTGATCAGTTCATAAATTGCTCTCACCTGCTGCATCCTGATACATGTGTCTATATAGAAGCACACATACACATGGTTAACTGTCAGCAATGAAAAATGAAGCAAAGGTAGAGCCAGAGAAAGACTCAAAAATGGCGTGTGTATCTTAAAATAATCCCTTACAGATGCACTCATAGCTGAGAAACTGCTTTGCTCAAACCTAAATCCAGCCTGAGGTTTTTTGTTTTTTTTTTTTTTGGTACAAAATAATTAGTCTCTGAGTCAGCTTTTAATCTTATGTTAATGAGACCCCCTACAGCCTTGGCTCATACCTTCAAATTAGAGATTGATCTATAATTAACAAGGCTTATAATGCCAGTACCTGAGACAAAAGAGATCTCTGGGTGGCTGGGAAGAGAGAGCAGAGAAGTGTAGTAAGGGCATTTACAGTTGCATTCATGCCCCATACCGACTTGGCTCCTGGTGACAGAATGAAGCACGTGTCTCTGGGTAAGAAGTCTGATGGCTCAAGCTTCTCTGACAAGAGAAGCAGCTACGCTGCCCCTCGGAGATCTTAGGTGGGACTATGGGTGCTGCATCTAGTTTCCGTCCTTAGCAAGAGCATCCTGTTCATGTGCCCCTGGTCCACCCCTGCATGAGGTTTCCACCCTGGCTTAAGAAATGTGCTTTGAACTGCCTACAACTTCTGAGAAAAGCACCAGGGCAAGGAATCATTTGTTTTTTTCCAGCTATTTTTGGAGCCATGTGACTTCTCTACACTAGCTTTACAGCTTCAAAATTCCCGGTGATTGGAGGAAAGGAACACTTGCTGATTAATTAAAATCTAATTTTCTATTCTATCATAATTGCAGCAGCAGAGGAAAAAAAAAGTAAGACTTATTATTCCAAAAATGAAAATGATCCCCGGACAGTTTGGGCTTATTATGAGCTCTGTGTTACAATTTGTTTTAAATTGAATCAATAGAATAAACATGGAAATGAGCTCTGTGAAATCATTTATTTTTAAAGGATTTAAATGAAAGCCTGCATCATTTTGGTTAAAATTTTTTAGACTCCACCGGGATAGACCTCTTGATAAAGACAAAGGAAAGAAGAGGGCTTTAGGCTCTGTGGTAGATATGGGACAACCCTCGGGGACTGCCCGTGTATGGTTTTCTGACTGTGATTTCTAACCATGTTTAAGACACCACAGTGGTTCCCGTTAGCTCAAGAGATGATGCGAAATTGTCCCCCAACACGCAGAAATCTCAAAACACAATTGATTTCAGTTCACTTGGAATTTTTCCACTGTGTAACACTGGAGAGTTGAGGCGGCTGCCTGAAATGTGCAGCAAAGCACTAGAGAGGCTGGGTGTCTCTGTGCCCTGACTTGGTTCTAGCATGTGGGCTGGGTGTGAAGGGCATCAGTGTGAGAGGTGGTGACCTGGCACCTGGGGATTAGAGCTGGCTCTCCCAATGTAATTACTTGGTTCACTGGTTCTAATGGGAAGGAGGAGTTGATTTTTTACTTCACTTTCTGCTGAGTCTTCACGTCACCCGCGAAGTTGTATCGCCTCTAGCTGGGGGTGGGGGCGCAGGGAGGGGGGTGATTAGTGGGGGACACCTGGGGAATTTAAAATTTGAACTTCATAAATGTCCTGTATAAATGGGTGAAGTACCATTAGTGCTAAATGTAACAAAGTAGGTTACACAATTATATATATATATATATACACACACACACATATATATATTTATATTTATACAAAATTTGTTTATATTTATATTACATATTTATATATTCTGTATATTTATATATTTATAGTATATATTAACACTTCTATCTGCATATATGCATATATTTTATGTAAAATATATTTATAATATATACATATATATGTACATTTATGTTTTGAAATGTTTTAAAAATATATATATTGCATGTATCATGTCATATATATGGTATCTGTGTATACGCATCTGTAATGTATACCATAGGTGTCTATGCATGTTTATATTTTTATATATAACATATAAACATATATATATATATTGATATTTACAAAAATGTGTCATATATATAGGCATGTGTATATGTCTTTATATCTTGATAGGATCTAGAATATACACCAAAATATCAAATGGATAAAATGGTCATATCTGATAAGTGGGATTGTGGATAATTTTTATTTTCTTGTGTCTTTCTGTAGTCTCTAAATATTCTATGACTATAAAGTATTGCTTTTGCAACCACAGGAAAGTCAATAAAAGGAAAGAGAGAGAAGCTTTCCTGCATGTTGGTTGTACACATCCTCAGGACAATTCTTTTCCTGCTGTGATGAGTGAGGGTTCCTGGTTCCCCTAATCATGGATCCCTTTCTTTATCTCAGATTGTTGTCTGTATCCTCTGGGACGAAGGAGCATCGTCTTCAGGCCACATGGGTTTGGACGGCTCTAGAATTTGTCCCTCTCCTCCTTCCCTTCCTCCTGGCATGCATAAGCTCACTCATCTGATATGATCACAGAGAATCTCCAGGGTCCCTCAAATGTTCCTGTTCTTTGTTTTCACTGATGCTCGTATGATTTGTCATATACATATCTTCCTTCCCTTATTCCTTCACAGCAGACAGGGTGTAAATGAAGCTGTAGTAAATATACACATGTGGGCTCCTGGGTGGCTCAGTCAGTTAAGCATCTGACTCTTGATTTCGGCTCAGGTCATGATCTCAGCGTTGTGGGATCGAGCCCCCGTTGGGATCTGCGCTCAGCGTGGAGTTTGCTTGAGATTCTCTCCCTCCCACTGTCCCTCCCCTTGCTTGTGCTCTCTAAATAAATAAATAACCCAGAGAACAAATAATCCAATCAAGAAATGGGCAGAAGACATGAACAGACATTTCTGCAAAGAAGACATCCAAACGGCCAACAGACACATGAAAAAGTGCTCAACATCACTCAGCATCAGGGAAATCCAAATCAAAACCACAATGAGATACCACCTCACACCAGTCAGAATGGCTAAAATTAACAAGTCAGGAAACGACAGATGTTGGCAAGGATGCAGAGAAAGGGGAACCCTCCTACATTGTTGGTAGGAATGCAAGCTGGTGCAGCCACTCTGGAAAACAGTGTGGAGGTTCCACAAAAAGTTGAAAATAGAGCTACCCTACGACCCAGCAATTGCACTACTGGGTATTTACCCCAAAGATACAAATGTAGTGATCCGAAGGGGCACCTGCACCCTGATGTTTATAGCAGCAATGTCCACAATAGCCAAACTGTGGAAGGAGCCACGATGTCCATCAACAGATGAATGGATAAAGAAGATGTGGTATATATATACAATGGAATATTATGCAGCCATCAAAAAACTGAAATCTTGCCATTTGCAATGACATGGATGGAACTAGAGGGTATTATGCTAAGCGAAATAAGTCAATCAGAGAAAGACAATTATCATATATTCTCACTGATATGAGGAATTTGAGAAACAAGACAGAGGATCATAGGGGAAGGGAGGGAAAAATGAAACAAGATGAAACCAGAGAGGGAGACAAACCATAAGGGACTCTTAATCTCAGGAAACAAACTGAGGGTTGCTGGAGTGGAGGGAGGTGGGAGGGATGGAGTGGCTGAGTGATGGACATTGGGCAGGGTATGTGTTGTGAGCGCTGTGAATTGTGTAAGACTGATGAATCACAGACCTGTACCCCTGAAACAAATAATACATTGTATGTGAATAAAATAAACAAACAAACAAACAAATATCTTTTAAAAAATATACACATGTTAAGCACAAGCTCTAGCCCAGTACTCTCATGAGTATGAGATCTGGGAGGGCTTGCTGAAACACTGTATTTCTGATTCAGTAGGTGTGACGGGGGCCGGAGGAACTGCATTTCTAACAAGCCCCAGGCAATGCCCAGGCTGCTGGCCTCTGGGCCACCCTTTGAGAGGCCAAGTCTAATGGCCCCCAAGGTGTAGACCCCACAGCAGGAGTAGCAGTAGCAGCAACAGTGAATTTGTTAGAATCACAGGCTTTCAGACTCCATCCCAGAGGTGTTGAGTCAGGATTTGTGTTTTTGAACAGGTTCCCAGGGTGTTCAAGTGCACATGAAAAAGAGGCACGGGGATAGGTACGAGCAAGAAAGACAGGGGCTTTTGAAGGCAACTAAGAGGCACATTGAGCTGAGAGGCTCTGGCTATCCTCCTCTCCCGGGTACCTGGCCAAAGTCACCATGTCCTAAGCACCCGAGGGAGGGGATGCATTTCCAGGAGTAGAGAAGCAAGTTGCTAGGTCTGAGGCATAAAATCAGAATGCTGATATATTAATTTACAGAGAAAAATAAAAATGGTGAGAGAGGAGGCATAGGGCCACCTATGGGTTGCCTCCCAGAAAAGGCAGGTGACATGGGAAATGCATTCAGCCTCAGCACGTGCACAGATGGGCAAGGGCTCTAGCAGTGAGGACCTTCTGCGTGAAGGGGAAGTTCTAGGGCATCCTCTTTGCTACTCTCCACCGGGATGGGAATAGGCAGTCTTTACTCTCTGACTCTGTTACTTTAAACATTCTTTAGAGAGGTGAATACTTCAGTTAGGTCACCCATTATGCCTTTTTAAAAAATGATTTTGTATATTTCTGCTCTGACTCCTTATTTCGAAGTTTAACTATTAGTGGACAATTCTGTTTCCTTTAATTCAAAGTTCCTTGCATTTACCAGACAGCAGGCTTTGTATGATCCTCACAGATTGCTCAGTGATGTTTTATGTAATTTGGGTTTTTTTTTTTTTCTCACTCAAAACAAGCTGATAAAATAGAAATTATTATCCTTACTTTTCAAACAAAAAATTGAAGCCAGAGAGGTTGTTGTGGGTTGAATCGTGTGTCCTAAAGTGCTATGTTGACATTCTAACCCCCCGGTACCTGTCCTTGTGACCTTATTTGGAAATAGGGTCTTTGCAGATGTAATCAAGTTATGATGAGGTCACTAGGGTGGGCCCTTACTCCAGTAGGACCGCTGTCCTTATAAGAAGAGGAGAATGCCAGGTGAAGACAGAGACACACAGGGAGGACCCCATGTGAGGACAGAGGCAGAGACTGGGCTGATGCATCTGCAAGTCAAAGGATGCCAAGGATTGAAGACCACACCAGAAGTTAGGATGTGTCAAGGAAGGGTTCCACCAGAGTCTTAGAGGGAACATAACCCTGCTGACACCTTGATTTTGGTGATACCTTGATGACACCAGAATTGTGAGAGGATAACTTCATTTTTTTAAATCCATCTAGTTTCTGTTTTTTTTTTTTTTCTTTTTTTTTTGAGAGAAAGAGGGCCATTGGGGTTGGGGGGAGAGGCAGAAGGAGAGGGAGAGAGAGAATCTCAAGCAGCCTCCACGACCAGCATGGAGCCCAATAGGGCTCCATCTCAGGACCTTGAGATCACGACCTGAGCCAAAATCAAGAGTCAGACGCTTAACCCACTGAGCCACCCAGGTGTCCCTAGTTTGTGGTATTTTGTTAGGGCAGCCCTAGGAAACTAGGGTTTTTTTCACATGCTGGAAGTTATCCAAGTTGGTGGTGCAGGCAGACTCTGGTGGGACCCCTCCCAGACCCCCTCAGTCCTTCAGTGTGCGCTGATCGTGTCAGTCAGCAGACACCTCTACCCCTCCACTGGCCACTTTCTCTGGCTCCTGAAGCAGGCAGGTTGGATGTGCTGAGAAGTGAACACCTCCAGAAGCTGCCTTCAGCCAACAGTGGAGGGAGGGGAGCTGCAGTGCACAGCTTTGGGCCCGGGCGGGGCCACAGTCTCCCAGGGGTCCTCCATGGTCACCCACAGTGGTCACCTGCTCATCAACTCACTCTGCCTCGGCCCCTCCGCTTGCCAGTCTCACTTCCCCTTTCCCTAAAGGTGCTTCCTAGGCCCACCTGCAAATACACGCCTGTACCTTCCATCAGGGAAGCCTCTGGGGACGGCCAGCCTCAAGCAGATTTAGACTGACTCCTTCCTGTCTGTGGTCTTTCCAGTCCAGCACTTACAGGAAATAGGCGACGATATTTTCCTTCTTTGACTTTCCCCAAACACTGAGCATAAAATTGGCAAAATCCTTAACAGATTTTAAAATGCACGAGTCTGTGCTCCCTTAGGATTTGTTACAAAACCCTCCAGGACCTGGGAGCGGAGCAGGTGATGCTGTGAATCACAGGGTGAAGTTACATGGGTGGTGTCTGATACCTGTCAGGCCCATGCTGAGTGCCTTACACACGTTATGTTGTTAAATCTCCAGGATGGCTTTGTGTGCGAGTTATTCCTGCTCAGGCTGGCGTTTGACGTGGAGCCAACCCTCTCTGAGGTCAAGCATCCTGTCTAACTCACTAAAAAGGCTGAGAAAATTCCCACTTATGAGATACTCTTCAGGGAAGAAGGGAGGGGCAGGAGGGTGGCGGGGCCTTCAAGACGCTGTTTTCCTTAAACTCTCAGGATGCTTTATGCTCCCAAGTGCTCAAAGAATGTGTGATAGAAGGAGTGAACGATGGGCAAACAGGGGAAAATCAATCTTGTGGGGCTTAAAGATGATACACTTGGGGGATGCTTGTTATTGTAGTAAAGTATACACAAGATAAAATTTACTATTTTAGCCATTTAAATATATAATTCATTGGCATTGAAAACATTCACAATATTGTGTCACTGTGGCTATCCGTGATGGTTCATTTTATGTGTCAACTGGACTGGGCTAAGGGATGATGCCTAGACAACTGGTTAAACATTAATTCTGGGTGTGTCTGTGAGAGTGTTTCTGGAAGAGATTAGCATTTGATTTGATAGATTGAGTAAAGAGATCCGTCCTCACCAATGTGGGTGGCATTGCCAATTCATTTGGGTCTGAATGGAACGAAAAGGCAAAGAAAGGGGGAATTCTTTCTTCTTGAGCTGGGGCATCCACCTTCTGTTGTCTTCAGACACCAGAGCCCCTGGTTTTTGGCCCTTCAGACTCTGGGATTCCCACCAGTGGCTGCCTGGTTCTCAGGCCTTTGGACTTGAACTGAATTATACCACCAGCTTTTCTTGTTCTCCAGCTTGCAGATGGCATATTGTGGGACTTGGCCTTCATAACTGTGTGAGCCAATTCCTATACTAAGTCTCCTTTTATATATAGCTATATATATCCTATTGGTTCTGTTTCTCTGGAGAACTCTGACTAATACACTATTTCCAGAATTTTTTCATCACTCCAGACATCACCCTAAAGTTAAGAATTTCAAAAATTTTACCTTTACATATATATATATTTATTAAAGACTTCATTTATTTATTTGAGAGAGAGAGAGAGAGAGCCAGCAAGCTGGTGGGGTGGGTGGGATGCAGAGGGAGAAGGAGAGAGAGAATCCCAAGCAGATTCTGCGTTTAGCACGGAGCCCGACATGGGGGCTCGATCTCACAACCCTGAGATCATGACCTTAGTCAAAATCGACAGTCAGGTGCTTCACCAACTGAACCACCCAGGTGCCCCTATCTTTACATATATTTTAAGAAAAACATTCTGCTACCTTCAATATATGGTGATGCCTACCTTCTTGTTTACAAGATGGCGGCATCAGCATTGTGTGAGAGTATTGCCAAGGCTTCTTTCTCAGAACCTGTGCAGTGAGGGGTCTTGGATCTTAAGTTTCATTAGCTTCATGATAAACCCATCTCTGTGCGTTTATATCTAAGAACACTACTTTTTTTATTTGCTAAAAATCGCTGAAGTTCTGATCTTACAAATAAAGTAAAAAAATGGAAGAGTTATGTTTGGTGTTCCTGGGACCAACATACTGATTGGGTCTTTGAATTTCAGCCCATCTTCCCATTGTATTTGGGTTAACATCATCTGTTGATGGGCTTTTCCTCACTACCGTCTTAGACCCAGTCAGGAGGGACCCTCGCTTTAAGACCTGTGCTTTGGAGGGCCCCATGCCTGCTGTGGTCCAGAGACTAAGGCTTTTTGTCTAGATTACTCTTCAGGTAGCCAGGGCCCTAAAATTTCTTTGCAAAGGGTCATAAAAGTTTGCTTTCAGGGCCCCCATGTGCCTCTTCCCGAGGTCTACCCTTCCAAAGGTGTGCGTACCCTGAGGCCCAGGGTGTGGCGAAAGGTGACTGGAGTATGGGAGAATGTGGATGAAAATTAAACTTGCAGGCTAGTGTCCAAAGATGTTTTCTCAGGACACCTTACACATAAGATAGAGCTAGGGAATGAGAAAGGAAGAGGGCCAACCCATGGATCTGGGACTGGGGTTGGCTCTCCTTGCACCACTGTGTTCCAACATGATGCTCCAAAAGGAGTCCAAACATTCAAAATAGCAATTTGGCTTTTCAGATTATTTTGATGGAATAATATTTTCCAAGATATAAGGATAAAACATACTTTATGTAGCGGTTTGTAGCTTATCACTTTTCAGTACTTAGGCATATGGTATGTGGGCCATTGTTACTATCTTGCCCTAGTCTTGTAAGTAATAGGAATGGTCCTGCTCTTTTCTTCTCTCACTCAGTTTGTTAAACACAACCTCATTAGGCCAAATACCTGGACAAATATGAATTAAACTCATGAACAGAATCTTGTTTACTTAATAAGAATCCTGTTGTCAGGCAATCTCAGGGTTGGTTGAACAACTTGGATAGCATCAAAGGCTCAGGCATTTCCTTCCTTCTCATCTGTCATCTTCAGAATAGAGGTGTCTGTCCTCATGTCACAGGATAGCTGACTGAGCTCTAAATATCACATTGTCCCATGATAGTGCTCTGAGCTGAAGTAAGGAGGTATCAAGCAGGTTTTCTTCTCCTAATATCTCCTATTCAATGTGAAAAGTCTTACCTAAATGCCCCAGCAGGATTCTCCAGCCATCTTACTGGCTAGAACTTGTTACATTATCTACCTCTAGACAAATTACAGGTGAAATGGAATGGGTTTAGACCAAATAGGATTTGTCCCCTGGGGGGTTGGGCACATTACTGCCTGAACATAAAAATTCAGGCTCCTTTCAGCAAAAAAACAGTGAGAACTTGCCTTAGGCTGGTAAGCCATAACAACAGATAGAGAGAATAGTTACTTTTCATAGAATTATAGAGGAAGATAAGTTACTAGGAAGTGAAGAAGGAAAGGAAATTTGTCACAGGATAGAAAAGGCAGCCACAGCCAAGCTTGTAATAAGCAGATTGCGAGAAGAGAATGTTCAAATGAAGTTCTGTGGGCCTTCATTATAAACGGTGAATGATTAACGACTTTGAATTTCCTTAAATTTATGGCTTGTATTTGTTACATAACACATCACTAATAAATAACGTCTGAGGGATTAATATTGCTCTTCTCTATCAATATTTTCATGATGTTGTTTTATCAGAATTAACTGTTGCCAGGAGAAAAATCAACTCTAAACCCCTCATTGCTCATGAAGTAAAATGACTTAATCAGCTCATCCTAGAATAAGTGAAAAAGAGGCTTGAGTCACCATTGAAAATCCTGATGAAGCATTCAACTTCTGACATTCCAAGAAGAAGCACCTGGGTTTGACTTCCCTTTTGTCTTATCTGGGGGATGAGCATAGATGTATGTAGGGAAAGGGTATAGAAGCCGACAAAGGGCCATACATCCAAAGGCTGCTCAAGTGTTTGACCCTGAGGTATTTCTTACGTTGACCTGTCACTTGCCTGCCACTTAAAGTTTACATCCCCGTGGCAGCAGGCCTATGGTGTCCTTTTTCTATGCAAAGAATAAGGCATTTATATGGCCCATAAATATTTTGACCTATAGATACCACATATATAACAAATGGCCTGGAGGTTAGAATTACATCTTGGTGGCTACATTTCTACCCTGTCATGCTAAGTGGCATTTCGGGTTTGGAAGGGGCTACAGATCAATGATAGAAGTGATCTCTGCTTCTGGAAGTGACATGTGGGGCTGACCCCTCTGTGGTAGATAATTTGCTGTGTGTTGATTTGGCTTTTTCACAGTATGGTGGCCCAGTTCCGAGAACAAGCATCCCCCCAGACACAGAAGTAGAAGCTGCCAATTTCTTAAGGCCTGGGCTGGGGAATTGGCATGGTGTCCTCTCTGCTTCATTCTGTTTGTGAGGCAGAGAGCCTGGATCCAAGAGAAAGGGATAGGGACATAGACTCCACTTCTTGAGGGGAGGAGTATCAAAGAATTAGGAGGGCATATTTTAAAACAACCACATCATCTCGAATGTCATCTCCTCCAAGAGGCCGTCTCTGGCCATGTTTTTTTAAGCAGTCCTGCCCTCCCCACGATCACTGTCTGTCACAATACCTCTTGGATTTTCATCGTAGCACAATTACCTAGACTTTCTCTGTGAATGTAGTAATTTAATTGCATAATTGTAATGTCACTCCCTGCCAAGTATGTATTTTCCGGGAGAGCAAGAATGTTAGGGATGTTGTTCACAGCTACCTCCCCCTCCCCCCCACATAGCATATTAAGGGCCTCATAAACATTAGAGTTGGTACACAGTAAGTATTTATTGAGTACATGAAATTGTTATCAGTGAATTCTCCCAACAGGTCAAAACAGGGATGTATCTCATACCCACCATTCATACTTGTCCCCTAGCTTTCTTTTATAATCTGGTGCTCTTATGAATATGGCCACTCCTAGACCTGAGGATCCAGCTAATTATCACAGACTTAAGCTGTGAAGCTGTAACTCGAAGCTGCCTCGGATCAGCAGGAGTGTGGCTGATTGTAGCCTTATGGAAATGCACCAAATACCCTGTCACACAAATTCCCAGCTCTGACATGAAAAAATTGGATTAGGAAATAGCAAAGAAGAGATATTCATGAAGGCGTAGTTTTCTGAGGTGCAGAGAAGAAAATGTCTCTGCCTATTTGTTACTGTCCGTGGTTATAGTTACTGGGAAGCAAACAGTAACGGCACGGCTGTAATTCTGAGAAAATGGGCTGAGTGACTTATTGCCTGTTGGTTCAGAGCCTGCAAATCTGTTTTCCAAAGTGCAGCCGGGATAAAGCTACGAATAACGTGCAGCTTTTTACCTTCTCCCAGGTCCTTTATCAGGTCCCAGGAGGAGCAAGCTGAGTGGGGAGGGGAATAAGAAGAGCTCACGCACCAGATTCTGTGTGTTGCAGGCTGGGGAGCTGCAAGATGGATATTCACCAGACTTCAGTTTTCATCTTAAATTAGTGATGCATCTCCATTAATGAGGGCAGACCTCACCATGATTGTGCATCTCTATTTCTTTTTGGAAGAAAATAAAGTCAATTAAAATCATTGCCTTTCAGAGGAGAAGCAATTCACACAGTCTTTTATTAGTAACACAATGGTGTTGTTTTCCTTTGTTACCAAGACAGCAATTAACAGGTTTCTAATGGCACAAAGGTGGGTGACAAGTAAAACAGGCTATTAGGAAGGTGGCTGCTTTCAGACCTCTAAATGGAGTGGAAGGCTTGAAGGATTTAAAAATAAAATAAAATATATGCTCTATACTGTTGGACTCTTCACATGAATTTGCCGACCTGCTTCTAGTCACAGGCCTTAAGTTGTTTAGTTGAATGTTATTTTCCTGGTGCATGTCAAGGATTAAAATAACATAAAACAAACTTTTAAGTCATTTCTGGAAAGTAAGGAGTGGTTTTAGAAAATCTGATAGCTGTAGGATTCCAGGTGGGAGTTTTGGTGGTTATTTTTATATGTGGTATATTTTAATTCCTATTATTTTTATTTTTGATTCTATTTATGTATTATAAATAGTTTTTTTTTCCCTGTCTTGTTTATAAAGTAATAAGTTTGGCTTCAGGAGAAAGTGAAAAGAAATACCTTGTTGGAAGCTGGTGACATTTTCCTCAAGAAGTCCCCGTGAGACTAAAGAAAGTGGAATTCAAAGAGGAGTAACATAGCATGTGACCAAGATCAGTGAGAAAAATAGAAAAGGACCACAGGTCTTCTGATAGGGATAGAGTAGGGAGAAAAGTCAGTACAGAAACCTTATATGATCAACACAGAACTCTTCATCTTTCCTTTCATCCTAAAATTGTTTTTCTCTCAACTCCCCCAACACGCTCCTAAAATGTCACCATTCTTCCAGTTTACCAGGCTGGAATATTCTACTTTTGATTTCTTCTATTTCCTTGTATTTTATCTTCTTGTCTTTCCCTAAGATTAGACCTCTAGATGGGCCATTTATTTCTGTCTTGTTTTTCTCCTTTTTTTTTTTTTTTTTAAAAGATTTTATTTATTTATTTGACAGAGAGAGACACGGCGAGAGAGGGAACACAAGCAGGGGGGAGTGGGAGAGGGAGAAGCAGGCTTCCTGCTGAGCAGAGAGCCCTATTCGGGCTCCATTCCAGGACCCTGGGATCCTGACCTGAGCCGAAGGCAGACGCTTAACGACTGAGCCACCCAGGCGCCCGTTTTTCTCATACTCAGTCTTTTCTGTTGTTGTTTTCAGTGTTTGTATTTCCAGCTTGGAGTGAATGTTTGGTTTAGTTATGGATCTAGTGAGCTTGTATATAATATCCAGGATGGAATTTTCACCTGATGGGTGAAAATATTTGTTGGAATTCAGGAAAAATCTCAGGGATATCCAAATTTGAAACCCACCCATGAAAATACACAATGGAGGGTTTCAACTGAACTGGATGGAGCTAGAGACAGATTAGGTTCAAGAGCCTGTTCTCGAGGCTACTGGGAGCAGGAGAGAAAGCCGGAGGAAGCATTCTGGGAAAGAACACAGTCAGGGCAGTACCCTGCAAAGCAAAGAAGACCCGTGCTTGAAGGAATTGTCAAATATTGTAAAGACGTTCAAGAAGGATTAAAAGTGGGAGCAGCTGGTTGAGTGTGGCATTTAGGAGGGGACTTTCCAGATTTAAGAGAGTCCTAATGAAACCAATTGGAATAGGAGCAAAGAGTGACTTGTAGTGACGAAGTTTAAATGGGGATAAATGTCTTCAAAATGGGTCTGAAAGCTTCTCAAGTCATACTCACCTTTTCTGTTGTCTTGGTTTGGGTTTCCCTGCTCTCCTCTCTAGACAGAGCCCAAGGGAAGGGCTTGAGTGCAGGTAGTTTATTGTGGAAAGTGATCCTAAGGAACAGGAGTGGGGTCTGGGGAAGAGGGAGACAGAAGGTGAGAAGGGGATGGGAGGCTGTGTTACAGAGCCCATCAAGCCGAAGCTCTTTGTACCTCAGGGCTAGAAAGTGGAGTAAATGTTAGGCTAGCTCCCTACTTCTCCTTATGTCTTCCATCCCAACGTTTTTGAAGCATTTGCTTCAGTGTTGTTGGAGAAACATCTGAATACCCTCTGCTCACCCTGAGAACCTCATAGACAATCTCCACCCAACTCTAATGATGATTTCAGCTCCCAAATGCTTGCTCACCTGCTCTCCTCTCTTTACTGTTCAAAGCTTACAGAGTATCTTTTATTTGACTCATCGGGAAAGGAAGGCTCCCTGCTTCTTGAGGTCAGCCGGTTTATCACTTCCAACCCCCGCTCCCTCATTGGATTTAGGTCTTTGGACACAAAAGCCAGGATGTCTTTCAGACAACATCTATGTGTTTATCAACTAAGACATCTCCCCACCAAAACACAGACACACATGCACACCCGTACCCAAGCCTGTGAAGCCAGTGGATAAATACTCCCCTCTTCTCTCCTCCTGAGAGCAGTCAGGGGGACTTCTATGCCGCAACTCATGAGGTCTCTAGCCGGATGAAGCCATACAATCAGATAACATGCCCTTGGCCTGGCCTCCCCTCCTTCTCCATCTTACTCTGGGAGTACTGAATGAGAGAAGTGAAGGGGAACATAGAGAAAACCATAAATGAGTATCTCCAAGTAATGGTATTCAACTCTTAATATCTTCAAATGGATACATACTTGAATGGGAGAAAGGAGGACAATAAAATAAGAAAAACCCCTCAGTTGATGTTTTCAACTATCATCCAGCCACAAAAGTTTTATTTTTTCTTCTTGGCTTGACTGTAATAAGCTATACGTTCATTAAGACTAGGCACTCTATACTACCCATATTTTATCCCCTTATAATGCCTAATACACTGGGCTTACGGTCATAGCTGCTGTTCTTACACATTGGTTATATCGTTGACTCTGAAACTTTGTTAAATCTGAGGAATATAGAGGTATTTTCATGTTAAAACATCTACTAAAACAGGTGAGTACCTTTATTCTGCTTGGGGAGAGATGCTGCATCGGTAAGGACTCATTAGGTAGTCGCCAGCCACAAGAACAAAAAGGAATAGCAGATTGCTCTGTGGGGGAAAATTGGCTGCCCTGCCCCTGGGCTTAACCACTGTTCTCTTTAGGACCTCGGAGGTGAGGTGCCAGTAAGTGTCACACATCAGTGTTTGTGCTCTGGGCTTGCTTTTGTTTTGCAGTCCTCTAGAGGGGTTTACCAACTTTAATGGCCCACATTTCTCATCTCAGCCTAATCTCCCTACTTCTCCACCAGAGTAAAACCCTTGATCTTGATTTCCTTTATAGCCTTTGCATGGTAGGTACTCCTCGTATGGTCAGGTGGAGCTGTTTATGCTATAAATCCTTTCCTGCTGACCTTATCAGAAAACTATGATTCATTTAGTGTGTAAGAAATGCCAAATGCCAGGACACACACACACAATTCTCAATGCCTTCTTTTTATTCTCCTAAAGTTAGGATCACTTGTTAATATTCTCAGAAAGTCTGTCTTTTTTTTTAAGATTTTATTTATTTATTTAGAGAGTGGGGGGAGGGGCAGAGGGAGAAGGAGACAGAGAATCCCAAGCAGACTCCGTGCTCAGCACAGAGCCCACGCAGGGCTCGATCTCGTGACCCTGAGATCATGACCTCGGCAGAAATCAAGAGTTGGACATTTAACTGAGCCACCCAGGCGGCCCTCTCAGAAAGTCTTTCTAATTTAGCCTGGGTTGTTGTCTATCATTTCATAGATTTTTGTGAAATGAACAATTCTCTGTTACATTATAACTGGGGCAGACTGAACACTCTTGGTTATTTCCACTTTGTCTTCATTTCAGAGATTAATGTCACTGAAGTGGACATTGAGCGATGGTTTAGTCCAACCCTCTGTTCCCATTTGGACAGCAGCTAAAGCACTCACACTTAATGGTTTTCCTTTTTAGTAGCAAGGAAATAGTTCAGGGATTTAGTTAATGTATAGTGTATTAAAAAAAAAAGTTCCCAATTAACCTCGACTCTGGACACTGAATGAGGATTCTATATGAAGGTCTTTCATACCTTATTTTTGACAGATCCTACTAGTGGCCTGCATAAAGGTTCTACAGGCTGTTCTTGGGAATAAGAGAAGGAGGAAGAAAAGGTAGCCCATTCTCCCCCCCACCCCCCCGTTTGCTGCAAATGCTTGAGAGATTTAAAACTAACTGGACATTTTAATTCCTAAGAAAGGGCACAGGTGCTTCTCAATGCATTATCTAGGAGCTTTGTATCAAGTTGTGACATGAATGAACATTTGTTAAACTGTTATTCTCTTGGTTCTGCTACTAACAAACTCCCTGGCTCAAGGACTCAGTTAGATGTCCCTTTTGCCCAATTCTCCCTATGGGCCAGGGGGTCTTATTTATGGCATGACTTCTGGGTATCTTACTGGGAACCAGTTTCTAGTAAGATGATACTCAACCCCACTGAGGTGATAGGAATTGTCTGGGCAAAAATATCCTTCCCCTAAAAATCTCTCATATTCCAAAAGAATATACTTACATAATACATGACATAACAAAGAATATTCCCACATAGTATATGATATAACAGCTTCTGATATAACCATGGAAGGGTCCCCATCACTGTAAGCAAACATTAATAATGTGTCTTTGGGGGATGGTTTTGTGTTTCCCTCTCAGACTCCTAAGAGTAGGCTAGATCATATTGTGGGAGGCATAGCATTGCTGGGGTTCTCCATCCCAGGCACTGAGAGAGACTTTGTCCTGGCTAATGATATCAACAGATTCTAGAATCCCTTGAGAGAAAAACATTTAAAAACCTTAATTATTGTATTCTTTTGTAATTCCTAGAATGTATTTTTCTTTTTATTTTTAAAAGATTTTATTTACTTATTTGACAGGGAGAGACAGAGTGAGAGAAGGAACACAAGCAGGGGGAGTGGGAGAGGGAGAAGCAGGCTTCCCGCAGAGCAGGGAGCCCGATGCAGGGCTCGATCCCAGGACCTGAGCCGAAGGCAGACGCTTAACGACTGAGCCACACAGGCACCCCCCTGGAACATATTTTTCATGTATATATTCAACAAGTGTCCCTAGGAGTGACAGGGTGAATGCAGAGAAAAAATAAATTATCCATGGGAAGGGCTGGCCATACTAATTAGAAACTTCTTATGTTAGTCAAGACTTTGTGGCTGGAAGTGATAGAAACTGAATGCAAATTAGGAATTCGATCACTCAGTTAGGAGATCAAGGGGAGGGACTGGCCTTAGGAACTTCTCGAGAGACCAACAGAGATTCTTGTGCACTGCAGGGAGAGATGCAAAGTGGGACAACCACTGTGGAAAACAGCTTTACTGTTTCTTATACAGTTAAATATATCTTTACCATATGAACAAGAAATGCTGCTCCTAAATATTTACCCAAATTGGATGAAAACCTGTGTATGTAAATATTTTTAGAAGCTTTTTCATAATTGCCCCAAACTGGAAACAAATGTTTCTCAACAGGGGAAAGGTTTATCTATGCAATGGAATACTACTCAGCAATAGAAAGGAACAGACTGCTGATTAAAAGTAGCGTTGGTATTTGTATGGATACTTGCCTGGAAAAATCTCAAATACATTGTACTAAGTGGAGGAAATAAGACCCCAGATACCACATAGTGTATGATTCCATTTATATGACAGTTTTGCAAAGGGAAAACTGTAGTGACAAATAAAACGTCAATGGCTGCCAGGATGTGGGACGAAGGGTGACTGCAGACAGACAGTGGGTGATGAACTATCCCATGTCCTGATGGTGATGGTGGACAGACAACTGCCTACACTTGCCAACTCACAGAACTCTAACAACAAAATTAAACTAGATAAAGTTAAATAATAATAAAAAAAAGGACTCCCTCACCTTCTCTCTCTCCTTTCTAGCCCAGGATGTGAATGAGTCTACTAGCTCTCTCTGTCTCTCTTGTGATTCTTACTGGGCTCATTCTCCTAATACATATGGTTTCTTCTGTGTGTGGGTGTATTACACCCAGGCATAGGCTCCTGTCCATTCAGCTTAGTAACTTCAGAGAAGAGGGGACACGTCTCTAAATATGTGCAGATAAAATCCCAGGAAAGGGCTCCTTTGGCCCCTTTTGGATCAAGTGAACATCTCTTGGCCAATCATTTTGACCAGATTGATGGACTGCTGCTTTTGGAAATCCTGTGGCCATGGAGGTGGGGAACAGTGACGAACAGCTCCCCTAGTGTCACATGGAATGGAGGGTGAGCCTATCCCCCAAACTGGGAGGTGGTCTCACTTGAGAGGGGAGGGAATGCTGGGCAGACCAAAAAAGCAGAGACCACTCTTGTACAGGTTGTCCATTTGCAGGGTGCTGGAAGACCAAGAATTGGGGACTTTAATGCAATCAGTTACCACAAGCTGTTACAAGTCAGGCATCCAAATCTGTCATGTTAGCCACGTAGAGTCACTGGGGACGTTGAGACAGATAGGTTCCTAATTGCTTAGAATAGTTATGTCCTTGTTTTTGTTCCTGTTGCTATTGTTGTACCTGTGAGATAGATAGATAGATGATAGATAGATAGATAGATTTTTTTTCTTTTTCTGGATCACAAATTCTTCTAAGAATCTAATGAGAGCTTTAGATCAATGCCCTTGAAAAATGTAGGTGGCATGAGGTCACATCCGCATTCCCCCCGTCTGCCCCCCAGTTCATGAATTTCAAGAAAAGATCATGATTCTCTAACGTTAGCCTGTATTATATTCCCCCAGAGGGCTTATAAAAGATTGCTGTGTCCTGCCCCAGAGTTTCTGATTCACTAGAGCTGGGGAGGGACTGAGAGTCTGCATTTTTAACAAGCTAACAAGTTTCCAGGTGATGTGGACACTGCTGGTCCAGGGACCAGAAACGGCAAACCATTGCTCTCAACCGTAGACTAGTCGTTCTGTCTCTAGGTTGGCTATATCATACATATCCACTTCTGCAGTTTTTCCAGAGGGAGACTTAGCCACTGAAGAGTCTCAATTTGTGTTTATTATGACTGCTGCACTCTTGATGCCTCAGTTAGGGCACCATTGGGAGGAAAACAGCAATGTTAAATAGCTCCTCATGTATTGATTCCTATCTTGCAACCGAACTATTTAAAACATGAACAATGTTCTTCCAGGGGATTGACGGATATTAGACATTGGCCTTTAAAATCACTTAAAAATGTTAACATTTATTGTAAAAAGAGGATGCCTTTTTTAAAAAATTTTTTATTGTTATGTTAATCACCATACATTACATCATTAGTTTTAGATGTAGTGTTCCATGAATCATTGTTTGTGCATAACACCCAGTGCTCCATGCAGAACGTGCCCTCTTTAATACCCATCACCAGGCTAACCCATCCTCCCACCCCCCTCCCCTCTAGAACCCTCAGTTTGTTTTTCAGAGTCCATCATCTTTCATGGTTTGTCTACCCCTCCGATTCCCCCCTTCATTCTTCCGCTTCTGCTATCTTCTTCTTCTTTTTTTTTTTCTTAACATATATTGCATTATTTGTTTCAGAGGTACAGATCTGAGATTCAACAGTCTTGCACAATTCACAGCGCTTACCAGAGCACATACCCTCCGCAGTGTCTATCACCCAGTCACCCCATCCCTCCCACCCCACCCCCCACTCCAGCAACCCTCAGTTTGTTTCCTGAGATTAAGAATTCCTCATATCAGTGAGGTCATATGATACATGTCTTTCTCTGTTTGACTTATTTCGCTCAGCATAATACCCTCCAGTTCCATCCACGTCGTTGCAAATGGCAAGATCTCAGTCCTTTTGATGGCTGCATAATATTCCATTGTGTGTGTGTGTGTGTGTGTGTGTGTGTGTGTGTGTATATATATACCACATCTTCTTTTTTTTTTACATTTTTTATTTTTATTTTTTTTATTGTTACGTTAATCCCCATACATTACATCATTAGTTTTAGATGTAGTGTTCCATGATTCATTGTTTGTGCATAGCACCCAGTGCTCCATGCAGAATGTGCCCTCCTCAATACCCATCACCAGGCTAACCCATCCTCCCACCCCCCTCCCCTCTAGAACCCTCAGTTTGTTTTTCAGAGTCCATCATCTCTCATGGTTCGTCTACCCCTCCGATTTCCCCCCCTTCATTCTTCCCCTCCTGCTATCTTCTTCTTTTTTTTTTCTTAACATATATTGCATTATTTGTTTCAGAGGTACAGATCTGAGATTCAACAGTCTTGCACAATTCACAGCGCTTACCAGAGCACATACCCTCCGCAGTGTCTATCACCCAGTCACCCCATCCCTCCCACCCCACCCCCCACTCCAGCAACCCTCAGTTTGTTTCCTGAGATTAAGAATTCCTCATATCAGTGAGGTCATATGATACATGTCTTTCTCTGTTTGACTTATTTCGCTCAGCATAATACCCTCCAGTTCCATCCACGTCGTTGCAATGGCAAGATCTCATTCCTTTTGATGGCTGTATAATATTCCATTGTATATATATACCACTTCTTCTTTATCCATTCATCTGTCGATGGACATCTTGGCTCTTTCCACAGTTTGGCTATTGTGGACATTGCTGCTATAAACATCGGGGTGCACGTACCTTTTCGGATCCCTACTTTTGTATCTTTGGGGTAAATACCCAGTAGTGCAATTGCTGGATCGTATGGTAGCTCTATTTTCAACTTTTTGAGGAACCTCCATACTGTTTTCCAGAGTGGCTGCACCAGCTTGCATTCCCACCAACGGTGTAGGAGGGTTCCCCTTTCTCCGCATCCCCGCCAACATCTGTCATTTCCTGACTTGTTAATTTTAGCCATTCTGACTGGTGTGAGGTGGTATCTCATTGAGGTTTTGATTTGGATTTCCCTCATGCCGAGTGATATTGAGCTCTTTTTCATGTGTCTGTTGGCCATTTGGATGTCTTCTTTGGAAAAATATCTGTTCATGTCTTCTGTCCATTTCTTGATTGGATTCTTTGTTCTTTGGGTGTTGAGTTTGATGAGTTCTTTAGAAATTTTGGGTACTAGCCCTTTATCTGATATGTCATTTGCAAATATCTTCTCCCATTCTGTCAGTTGTCTTTTGGTTTTGTTGACTGTTTCCTTTGCTTTGCAAAAGCTTTTTATCTTGATGAAGTCCCAATAGTTCATTTTTGCCCTTGCTTCCCTTGCCTTTGGCGATGTTTCTAGGAAGAAGTTGCTGCGGCTGAGGTCGAAGAGGTTGCTGCCTGTGTTCTCCTTTAGGATGTTGATGGACTCCTGTCTCACATTGAGGTCTTTCAACCATTTGGAGTCTATTTTTGTGTGTGGTGTAAGGAAATGGTCCAGTTTCATTCTTCTGCATGTGGCTGTCCAATTTTCCCAGCACCATTTGTTGAAGAGACTGTCTTTTTTCCATTGGACATTCTTTCCTGCTTTGTCGAAGATTAGTTGACCATAGAGTTGAGGGTCCATTTCTGGGCTCTCTATTCTGTTCCATTGATCTATGTGTCTGTTTTTGTGCCAGTACCATACTGTCTTGATGATGACAGCTTTGTAATAGAGCTGGAAGTCCGGAATTGTGATGCTGCCAGCTTTGCTTTTCTTTTTCAACATTCTTCTGGCTATTCGGGGTCTTTTCTGGTTCCATACAAATTTTAGGATTATTTGTTCCATTTCTTGAAAAAAGTGGATGGTATTTTGATGGGGATTGCATTGAATGTGTAGATTGCTCTAGGTAGCATTGACATCTTCACAATATTTGTTCTTCCAATCCACGAAAATGGAACGTTTTTCCATTTCTTTGTGTCTTGCTCAATTTCTTTCATGAGTATTTTATAGTTTTCTGAGTACAGATCCTTTGCCTAAAAGAGGATGCCTTTTTAAGAGTCATTTGTATGCTTTTAGTTCTCCCACTAGAAAAAAACACCTAATAATTCATATTCATATATTTTTACATGGTAAAGACCAGACTGTATAAACAATTTTATTCTTGTTTTCACTTAATATCCTATGTGTTTCCTCACACCATTCCAACCCCTTTAAAAACAGGACTTCTTGGGGCACCTGGGTGGCTCAGTCAGTTGGGCATCTGACTCTTGATTTTGGCTTGGGTCTTGATGTTGGTGTTGTGAGTTTGAGCCCCACATTGGGTTCCATGCTGGGTGTGGATTCTGCTTAAGAAAAAACAAACAAAAAAACAACCAGGGTTTTCTTATTGGAGGCACAACTCTGTCACAGGGATGTCTCAGAATTTGCAAAAACTTCCCATGTTTTGCTGTGATCAATGAAATTTCTGATTTCCAAAGTTGAGAATTATAAATAATGGTCTGATCATGCCCTTCAAAAATAAACTGATGGTCTCCCTCAAGTTTAGACTTTAGTGCTATTTTGCCATTTCTGCTGTTGCAATGAATGGATCAAGGAATCTAAATTGTTAAAGCTTTTCTTCATTCTTCACAAATGACAAACCAAATTAGACAGTTTATCCAGGCAACCTGGCCTGGGACATTTGTGTAGGGTTTTAAGTTCTGAATGAATGCAGACATTACAGACAAATTGCTGATATGTGGTCACTCTTCAACCTCTTTATTCATATCTTGCACTTCCTTCCAGTTTCTAGCCATTTTGCTTTTCATTTAAAACCTAAAAGGCAACCTATTAGTCAAGCACACAGAAATGTAGAGGCCCTGGGAATGATTGTGTGACCTGAGGATAAGGATTCCCTTATGCCCTTTCCAGTGTGGGTGGGCCACACATGAGTTTACAGGGCATTTGTGGCTCCTGGTGACAATCTGGAAGGTGTTCTGACCCTCAAGGATCTAATTCACTGCAATTCCACTGTCTCTTGCAATCCAGACTTCTCTCTAACAGAAGGCCATTCTCCCCCAACTTTCTTCTAATTCCATGGCCCGTGAGGTCATTTTGTTGTCTTTTTCACCCCCATTGTAGATCCATTTCTGAAGGAAGCTGACTCTGAGACTCAGATTTCCATGCAGGAATTCTTTTGGGGAGTTTTCTTGGGATCCTATGTGGGAGAGTGAAAGAGGCAGATTGGACCTGGGGAGAATCTGGGCTGTGATTCACTTGTTACAGAGGACTCATCTGACCTAAGCCGGGGTAGCCCTGTGTCTCAAGTTGGGGCATGCATTTGGGCCTTCGTACTCTGATATGGCATTCATTGCATGCAGGCTGTCCCTGGATGGGGCATTGACCTTGGTGAGGACATTTCTCAGGGAGGAGCTCAGTTCTGCACCAATAGCAGCTGACAATGTTGAAAGCTGGGAGGATGAGGGGCTTTGCGAGATATGCTCTGGCATCCATTATAACCCATGTTGTTGCAGGCACAAAGCTCCATTGCTTGGCCAGTTTCCATAAGAAATCTATCCATGAAAAGTATTTAGTGAGTATAATTTAATTGGGTTTTGGAGATTGTAGGGAGTGGTCTTCCCACCATTTCCTTGGTCCAGTTCCTTCTTGCTCCACTCCCCCAGTTCTGTCCTCATCTCTCCCTCTCAGAATCCCCCTTCTTCACTGTCCTTCTCTTACGCAAAGCAGAATATGGCCCTTTCTAACCCAGAAGCCAAACACCAGTCTGAAAGGGGATAGAGCATGAGGGCTTGACCCCTTCCAGTAAATTGGCCTACCTGATCCCTCCAATTTGCCTGGCAGACTCAGGCCTTCCCATTGTCATGGCCCAGTAAGGCTTTCTTCTTTCCTTTTAGCATTTTTTTGCAGCACCTACCTCCTTTTGACCCAGGCATTCAGGCCCTTGCCGTCTGGAGGTCCCCCTCCAGCCTATCTCTAACCACACTTTCCTCCCAAGGACAAGGAGTCTGCAGGGCCGAGGAATGTGCCTACCCAGAGCCCCTACACCTTCTTTGAGACCAAGCAGCAGGTATCTAGATATATTAGTTCCCTATTGTTACTGCGCCAAATTATAACAAACTGAGTGGCTTAAACCAACTCAGATTTATTGTCTCACAGTCTGGGAGTCAGAAGTCTCAGGTGGGTCTCACTGGACTAAAACCAATGTGTTGGCAGAGCTGGGTTTCTTTCTAGAGGCTCTAGGGGAGAATGTGTTTCCTTGCTTTTTTCCAGCTTTTAGAGGCCCCCTGCATTCCTCATATCCCCTTCTAGCTTCAAAGCCAGGAGTTGCTGGTGAGGCTTTCTCACATTGAAATGCTCTTAGACTTCTGCCTCCCTTGTGACTACATGAGGCCCATCTAGATAATTCAGGCTAATCTTAGTTTAAGGTCAGTTAATAAGCAACCTTAATTCCGTCTGCAACCTTACTTCTTACCTGTCAAGTGACATAACATGTTCACGAGTTCTGGATATTTGGGTGTGCACATCTTCGAGAGGCCATCATTCTGCCCACCACACCTGGACTCCAGGATCCTCCCCCTAAACAAACCTAAGCTCATCTGGTCTGTCCTCTGAATGCAGACCCATTATCAGTGAAAGCTCCCTAGGACCAAGGGGGGAAGAGAGGTCACACTGTGGTTACCTTGTTGTCCTGAACATTTGAGTCATTATGAAAAGCAAACCCATTATGTTTATTCTGATGTTGCTAGAACATTTCCAGGGTACTAAGAATGTATCTGTGGTAAGCCAGGGTACTTGTTCTGAGCCACAAAACCTCGTAGCAAACCTCAGTGACTCTCAATCTTGCCACCTGGAAGAGCCACATAATGAGTTTCTCTAAAGTGACAAGTGTCCAGGTAGCCAAAGCAGGAAATAAACGGGTTTTGGTGTTAAATGATCAGAAGAGGAGGGGACCGAAGACAGTCTCCAGAGTCTGAGCATCTCCATCTTCTGGCTCTAAGAATTTGACGCCTTTCTTGTTCTGGAAATTAGTTAAAAGTTGATTTGTTGGGTCTTCCCTTTATCCTCAAAACTGCGCTGCTGTGCCCCAGGTAACTTTGCAAAGCCCGCTGCCATGTGGGTGCAGCCGCGAAGCCCCGGGATTCACCTTCCTGTCTTTGCTTATTTCATTAGCTTTGCTCTCCTGTGATTCTTTGTGATTGGGCTGAGCAGCTCCCAGAGTGAAATCTTAACCTTTTTGACCCTTACCCTTCCCTTCCCCCAAGGAAGCCCTTGTTCCCTTATACTTCAATTTATGTGGGATGCTTAAAATAAAACACTCTTGGCAGCTGACTGTGTATGAGGGATCCAGCCGTGGGCTCAGAGCATTTTCCTGGGAGTGATGTCGAGGTATCTCACACAGCACGCTCAAAGCTAGCAATTAGTTGAGTAATCGAAAAAAAAAAAATCACGGAAAGCAGGGGGTCATAAAAAGTGATTCATACATGCCTTAAACATTTTTATTTTAACTTAAAACATATAAATTGGCATTCATTTGCCAATCTTTGATGTAAAGCTAAGGTCTTTTCTCTTAATTGGCATGAAGTGTGGTCTCTCTTCATAAATCACACTCTTAATGCATCCCTTAAGATCCTCAACTTCAGTTTCTTTACATTGAGGCAAGAATTAAAGTGACTTGCCAAGCCATCTGATTGAATAATCTCCCTCGATTGTTACGATCTCTCCCTGAGCCCTCCTCAGTGTTCTCAGACACACCTAATTCAACAGTTTCTATACATTTTTACTGGCTTGCTTGCATCAAACTATTCTGAAGAACTCAACTGATTTTTCAAGAAAGCATCTCTTCTTGTGCACTCATATTTCATGGATTCCATACACTTAATTTACATAAAATTAATTTGCTTACATAAAACAATCACGATTCAAATTCTAACATATTTGGTAATAAACTTAGCTGAGTCTTGGAAAGCACTGGTAAGTTTCCAAGTCAGAGTAGTGCAATGGTTTACTAGGGAGAAGCCTTTGAGTGAGGGGTGTGGGTGTTTGGGGCTCTGTGGCAGGTGCTGGCTGTGCCCCTCCCTTGGCGCCTTGACCCATGTTGGATGTCACCAGCAGCTTTGGGGCCTTCCTCACTCTAGTGACTAAGAAGAGTCTGAAAGTGCTGGAGAGCTAGCCTCCCAAGGAGCCACCCTCAATGAATGCGATTCATGAGGGATAGGAGTCGATGGATGGACACTCTGGCTTCCTTGTGCTTCGGGGTATGGTTCTGAGACAGATTCTACTCGGTCCCCCCAGGGGCCAATGGAGGCTACCTGCTCATTGGTCTCTCCCTCTTCAGACCTGTAAGCAATTTCCATCTTCATTTTCTACACACATGGTGCTTTCTTGAAACCAGCGTTTTGTTTTCCTTGTTGCAAACCTTGGGAAGACATGTCTTGGGGGATATGTTACAAGCTTCGAGCTGCGGCAAGAGTTGACTGGTGTCTTATCACAAGCCACCTCCCCGAATTCATCTCTTTCATTCTGTTTGCCTTGAATGTTACAAACTGGCTATCCTGGGCCTTCAGCATCATCTGTGTCCCAATTTCTGTTTCCCACCTTGATTCTTAGCTCTGCTTCACCTAGCCTTCAATGTACCTGTGGTTCTGGGCCCCTGACTATAGCAATCCATCACTTAGCTGAGACCCCAGTCTTGGATTTATGTCCTGAAACTTCCAATCCCACTTCCAACTCTCTCTGTCTTTTCCTCCCCACCCTTCCTCTTACTTGTACTGTGGTCGTGGCCTCAGGTCCTTCTCTCACAGGTGGACTCTGGGTGGTATTTCTAATGCATGTCTTTATAAGTATTTTCCTGTAAAGCTTACCTTCCCATCACTTAAAGCCATCTAAATGTTTTTCTTCAAAGATACACAATATTGAATTAATGCTCTTTCAGAAACAGAACAAAACCATTGTATTCTGTCTCCCCCATTCTTAAGAACAAGTGTTTGGATTGTAAAGTGATTGAACCACACTCCATTCTCTCTTATTAATGGAAAATTGGCCATAAATTGCCGAGGCGTGACTAGCTCATTTCCCAACACAGCTGCAAATGCTTTATGCTGGGATCACTTTCGATTTCTCAGAATGAAAGGAGAAATCTCTGCAGAACTGACACCTCTCTAAACAGTACCCTGAGTCACTCCCTACAGTGAGCAACTATTCTGAAGGGAGAACTGACTGGGGGTAGCGCCGCCTTCAGCTAAGGCTGTTTCCTGAGAGTACTTGTCTGTTTTCTTACAGCATGGGGGATGCAGCTGCAAATTTGGAGAAGGTAGGCATTAAAACATTTTCTCTCTCTCTCTTTTTTCTCATTTAAAAAACTAATCCAAAATGCATATATGCCCGGGAAGTGCTGGGTATTTAATGCACAATAATTCATAATAACATCTTATTATAATTTTTGAAAGTACATCACATTTTTCAAAGCATCCTCACCCATAAATTATCTATTTTCATCCTCAAACATCCTGGTGAAATATATTTTAGTATTCCCATTTTGTAGATGAAGAAGATGTTCAGATAGATTTATTGATGTGCTCAAGGACACAATATGTTAAAAAAGACACTTGAGCTTCTATGTTCTGACACCACCTCTAGCATCCCAGTGGATAGTCATCTTTTGTCTCCCCCGCAAATCTTTTCTCCTGGGACCAGTTTCCTCATTTTGGGAAACTATTTCTTCCCTGATTTCACATGTCATAGAGTGGCTGCCAAACACTGTGCCCTACTGATGTCTCTTTCACAGGATTTACAATCAGCACAATAAAGAGAGTTCTAGTCAGCATTTTTTTTTTTTTATCTCAGAACCAGAGGAACAAGATTCCTCCCTCTCATGTGATAAAGTTTAAAGCTGTTCACTGTCATGTGTCAATCTCATGAGAAAGGCAGCCCAGCCCACGGAATGAAGTTGACATTGGGCTAGGAAGAGACATGAAAAATGGTAAGAGGGACCTGGCACGCCAGCCCATGTGGCCAGCTGAACCCAGATTCTACACAATACATCACTTTTTGCCCTGAGCCCTTGGATTTGGGGGTCCATCACTTGCATTGAAAAGACACAGGTTTCCTTCCCAGTGCATTAATTCACTTGAGCCTCAGAAGAACCCCATGGGTGAGGCATCTCAAGTATTACAATTTCCATGTTGGAATTGAATTACCTGAGACTGTTCATCTGAAGCTAATCTACAAATATACAAATTAGTCAGTGACCAAGCTGTGACTAGAACTCCCCTCCTTTTTGATACCAAGTCCTATACTTTTCTTCCTCACCACACAGTTTATCTGCTGCCGAAGGACACAGAGGTTAAATAAGACAGAATCTTAAAACTTGATTAGGTACAATTTTCCATTTTTCTTGAAATAAGCTCCATGTTCTATTAACTCAGATATCCCACTCGGAGGTGAACTATTTCCTCTTCCAGTTCATTCTATCCTGAATAAATTATGGTTTAGTTTAATCATTGATTACCTAAAATTGAGTATCTGTTTCACCTATGGACCGATATGAGTGCTGGAGATTTTAACCCATGTAAAAGATACAATCCCTGAATTTAAGGATTCCATAGTTTTTTTTTTTAAGGGTTTTTTTTTTTTTTTTTCACATTGCTCTGATGTCTCTGTCATTTTTGCCACTAGGATTGGTATCCACACAAACCCCCTTAACCAGAATGGGGCCCCTTCTCCCAGCTGCTGTGAATATTGGTTATTTCTGGCTCACAGCTGCCCTCTTTTCCTGAGAGAATTGCCATAGGCTTCCAGGAGCTGCACCATCTAGATATGTGTCTAGGTCGTGCCCTTCTTTTGAGGCAGCCTTCAGACAATGACAGATTGCTCCCGGTGTCATTCACATCTTAAAACTCCCCATGGGGTCAAACGGAGACAGACTTCACCTGAAACTATATATTTGCTTACCTTCTCTCTCTGCACTACCCTGCTTTTCTCACTCCCTGACAGGTTTCTCCTGAGAACACTCCATCACTTGTCAAGAATCTCCACCTTGCATTCTACTTCTAAGGAAACTGGCCTAAAATATTATCTTCCTGGGAGTTCCACTCTTCCACTTACATCTTCCCTCCATATCACATGTGTCCATTCTACTGGCTCTTGCACCCACTGGCTCACATTCTTGCTAACTATGTTGGTAAACCGGGGTAGAAAGAACAGCCTGGTGGTGCCTAACCTGCACACTGCATATTGCATAATGCTACTCAACTGGTTAAGCTGGTAGGTCTGAAGAGTGAGGGATGTCCTGAATTTCCTAAAATAGCATAGCAGTAACTGTACTAATTTTAGCTAAGGACACAAAATGCCTGGGGATGTAAAGATGTGATTTTTTTCTTTTCCCCTTAAATGATCAAATTGTATGGAAAAGCTTGCAGGAAACACAGGATAAGTTAAGAGTGTTGTGATTTTCACCAGAAGTGAAGTAAAGGCAGGCATGGGGGATTGATGTCAGGTATCCCTCTTCAATGTTGATATACGTGGCTAATGGGGTCCTGAGACCACAGAGTGGTCGAGTGTGGGGTCTCTCATATCCATGATTACCATGTGTTGAGTTAGAAGTGAAGGCCTGAATCTGTGTGCTGAGGAAATGTACAAAGGGTAAACTAGAAAAACATGTCAATAATTAGTATTTTATCAAGGGGGTGGGGGCCATGATGGAGCAGTAAGGACGGAGTCAGTCATGGGAAGAACAGAGAAAGTATAGCAGGGGGGAAAGAGCTCAGTGAGCACTGGATGGGGTGCTTGATAGACTGTGGTGCCTCCCATGCCAACTATTTCTCTGCTCTATAACCTCATGATGCCCCTTCGAAATTCAGGTATTTTCTTCACTTTACAGACTAGGAAACCTTCAACTCAGTAATGTCACTGATACCACACAGCTAATTTTAGATCTATTTTTTTCTGCTGCAATGGTTGTTAAGGTACTGTTAAATAATACATTCTGAACACCTGTTATATAGTTATTTCCTTTGCATAATGTAAAGTTGAGCTTCTTTTTGCTTGTTCTCCATTTTTTAGCTTTTTTTCTTAAGCTTTGGAAATTACTTTCTAGCTACGATGGAACAGGAATTAGTGGACATGTCACGACTTGGCAGCTTTTGTCATGGTTCTTATCAGCTTCCACTTTTCCCACCAAGAGAACAGACATTTCTTAAGTGTGTTCTCATTTGGCTCCTTTTTCTTTCCCTTCATTGATAAGGTTGCCCATCTTTCAATTTTACTTAGGTCTAAGGTAAAAGCACAATTACACCAAAACCCTCCTGACTCCCAGCAGACCTCCCTTGATCATTGCTCTTGGCCTTAACCAACTGCTCTTCATTATCTCTCACAGCAGTAAACCAAGTAAAGACCACTTACTGACTTACTGGAAAAATCACTCACTGATCTCTCCATATCCCATTGGGTGTACCACCATTGCCTCTCTAGATACATGCAGCATATGTGACTGTGTATCAGTAGGTCATCCCCAACCATGTGTACATGTAGCATATTACTTATATTCAGAAAATTTCCCTGGAGGTTGCCAACCCCTCCACCCCCCATTTTACAGATGAAGAACTGAAGTCCCAAGTTGTGACTCTGTCTAGGGTCACATAATTACATGCTAGAAAAGCTGGAACCAGAACCCATCATCATCATCATCAACAAGGTTTCTTCCCCAAACTCCACAATTCTCAGAAATACCAGGATAATTCATAGCAAGCACCATGACATATTTTCAGTCATTCATGTCAGCATGGAGGATGAAGCAGATCCTCCAATGAGGATTTGAGTGAAGGTGATTCATTTAAAATGTGTTCCCAGGAGAAACCAATAAGGGTACAGAAGAAGCAGGTCAAGGAAGAAGAGAGAGTCGAACAAAGATATGACTTAAGGCAAAGGTTCTGCCTCAGCCTGATCCCATGGGGATCTCAGGAATGCAGATTACACTGCAGAGACTTCCCATCCCCCACTCAGGGCCACAGAGCTAAGCCTTCATGCCTGTATCTTTCTTCAGCTCCTCTCAGAAGACACAAACATCTGATTTTTTGCTTCAAGTGGTGCAAAAGTGGCCCAAGAGAAGATTTCTGAATGAAGCAGCAGGTACACAATGTTAGAAGTAAAGAATACAGGAAGCTGGTCTTGGGCATCTGGGCAGACTACCAATAGTGTGCACTACAGAGATAAGGTCATGGACGCAGGATAGCTTCATGAACCTTTCACAGCTGTCTGTGGTTTCTATGTCTATGTGTGACACTCCTTCCTCATATCTCCACATGGCCCCCTTCATCCTTCAGGTCTTTGTACCCCTTAAAAAGGCCTTCTTCAACCATTCTAATGTAGGCCCTATCTCCTCCCAACTTTCTCTATCTTGTTGCCTTCCATTATTTTCTTTGGTATACTTATTCCTCCCTGAATTTACTTGTTTCATCTCTCTGCCCAATATAAACACCAGGAAGCCTGAGATTTTGTCTTTCTTTTCATCATTTTATTTTTAATCATGGAAGAATGCTTGGCACACAGTAGGTATTTAATGTATATTTGTTGAATAGTAACGAATGGATGGATGGATGAAAAAAAAAAACCCATCATGAAGCATCTGTAGAGAAATGTGGAACTATTCTGAAGTTTTGGCAATACACATTATGGCCCACAGAATTTGCTGTCATTCCCTCCCTATCAGTATGCAAGGGAATATATATGAAGGATTGTATTAAAGTTCAATCTATAGTCTTCCAAATTATTGTAGATAGGATTGGTCTTAATGGGTATATTTTAAAGTGGTGAAATGCTTCCAGAAAATTTTTGGAGAAAATTATGGCATTGAAGGGAGCCTTTTAGTTCTTTGATACATTATGCCTCTCAATGGAATATAATAGCTTCTCTTTTTCCCCCAGAAGATGTGTGCATTTCATTATATGTCATTATCTGATATATGTTTGGCATAAAAGGCACTTTCCCCTTTGTCTTTTTTTTGCATGGGGCACATAGAGTAGAAAATTTCCATGAGCTGGTGTCATATTCTTTTCTACAATGTATCTTATTTGGGATTAGCCCCAGCCCCTTTTCTTTTCCACTGTGGTGTGGGGGAATATATTGATTCATTACATAATTTGTATTCTATTCTTCAGATCAGAAATTGGCCTAGGCATTCAGACTGCACAAATCTCTCCCCCTGCACCAATATTTTTTTTCTTTTAGCCAAATACCATTTCCCTGAGCAGCAATTTAGTCATTACCCCATGATATAAAAGGAATGTGAAATCTGTCACAAGGAAGATGATGTTGTGACACGGAGAGCGATCCTCTGGGAGGTTTAACCAGGTTTTCCACAAGATTGAAATGAATGTGACACTATGTTCAGATTCATAATTAAATTTATTCTTTTTTTATGTGTGTGTGTGTTCTTCTTTACTATGGAGAGAATGAGAATGAGAAAATGTGGGTCTGGCCATGGACTAAGGACGAGAATCAATCTTAACCTTAAAAATAGCAGCTTAAATATATGGGTTGTACTTTAAGTTCCAAGGCACTCAATGCAAAGCATTGAACTATAGCTGTTGCTTCAGGTATGGGCTAATAATAGATGGCTAATGTAATCCCCAGGAGAACTGTAATTACTTTTTAAATGCCTTTCTTCTGTGCTAGGCAAGAGAGTAGCAGCTATGGTTAGTCTCTATACTGCAGTCTTGGCACATGTCGACACCTAATAAATATTCGTCAAAATTGGACATAGAAAGAGATATGATTGAGAGGAGAAGGGGAGAGAGGGGGAAAGGAACAAGTGGAACAATCCCATAAGAGCAAGGAATATTCATCCCTTATGAGACATGGTTTAAGATTTATTTAGGAAAGCACCACTCCACCACATAGATTGAAGAGTCCATTTGCACTGGGGGCTAATGGTCACCAAACCCTTTGGAGGAGATAGGCAGGGCCAACTTCAGAGAACTTCCTGACACAAAGCATGAAGAGGGGGTGGTGGGACTAACTTGGGGACAAGTTGCAGGGAGCTCATAGGGTAAAAGATGACTTTGCCACACCCATTGCCTTCAGGTGCTGTAGACCATCGGAAGTCCCATGATTGGAATGCAAATGGGTGAGCACTGATCAAGCCCAAGGGTAGCTGTTGATTGTTGGTAGCCAGGAGCCCTGATCTTGTCCTATGTCTGGTGTGAGTGAGATTCACCCAAGTTGAGCAAGTCAGCACTGCTTTGGTAGCCCAAATTCATGCAATCCCAAATTGCAAATTCATGCAATTGTTGTTAACATTGTTTATGGCAAATCCAGCAATGTTACCCTACACTTAAGTTGGATATCAAAATAACATCTGTCTTACAAACACACACACACACACACACACACACACACCCTATTACTACTAGTCAGAATAATTGATGATCCAATGGGTGTTTGGGAGAATGATTCCCATTGATCATATTCCCATTCTTTTATCAGAAAGTCTAATTTTGAGGGGGGCACTGGCATTTTAATTAATTAATTAATTTTTGGATTCATCCCAACTTAGTCAAGTTTTATTTTTCTCAGAAAGTTTCATTTTTAAAAATCTTAGAATGGTTTTAACTCTCATTAATTCATGCTGAGGCAATGAAAAGTATAAAATGCAAAGGAATGGTTGGCCAAAAAGCATGTGAAAATATGCTCATACTCACTAGTAATTATGGGGGTAAAAAATAAAACTCTTAGCAAGGTACAGTTTCACAACTGTCTTATTGGCAAAAGGATTTAAATCTTATAATATGAAGTGTTAGGAGGATGTGGGAAACCATCATTGATGGGAATGAAAATTGGTTCAACTACTTTGGGAAAATATTTAGCAATATCAAGTATATCAGTTATGTCATACAACAATAATACTGTGTGTGAAACCACTCCAGAGCTTAATGTCTTAAAACAAGAACCATTTATTGCTGTTGGTGGGTCTACTAATGCATCTGTGGTCAGCTGTAGGTCAGCTAGACAAGTCAAACAAGTGTAGACAACTCACATTGTTGAGTTTTGGTTGAAGGCCAGTCTAAGATGGCCAATGAGATGCCTGGGCTCTTCTTCATTTTTCTTTAATATATATGTCTGTTACATTCCTCCAGCAGGCTAGGTACATTCTCCTGGCAGTCTTAGAAAAGCAAGTGTGAGCATGTTTAATCATGCAAGGATGCAACCAGAAACAAATAATCACTTTTCAAGCCTCTGGTTGCTTCATATTTGCTACTATCCATTTGGCCAAAGAAATCACATACCCAAGCTCAGGTTTACACTGTTATAGGAAACAGTCCACACTGTTTCCATTAATTGACACCATTCACACAATCTATCTGACTCATTAAGTGGCATGGAAGATTCACATATCCTATGACCTAACAATTCCATTCATAAAATCTCTGACCCATTTGTATAAGAAGACATGTATAGGTGTATTGATTATGGTAGTGTTTATAATTATAAAAAAAATTGGAAAGACCCTAAATGGCCACCAAGAGGAGAGTTAAAGGTTTTTTTTTTTTGAGATTTTATTTATTTATTTGAGAGAGAGAGCACTCACGTGTGTGAAAGACCAGGGGAGAAGAAGAAGAGGGAGAAGCAGGCTCCCTGCTGAGCAGGGGGCCTGATGTGGGCCTTGATCCCAGGACCCCAGGATAATGACCTGAGCAGAAGGCAGATGATTAACTGACTGAGCCACCCAGGTGCCCCAGAGTTAAAGTTTTGATAGAGTCATGCAACAGATACCATGACAGTGTGAAAATGAGTAAACTAGTTATTTAGCTAGCACATGACATGAATCCTCAAAACCAAATATTAAGTAAAAGAAAGCAAGTTGAGGGGGAAATGCGTGGCTCAGATGGTTGAGTGTCTCACTCTTGGTTTCAGCTCAGGTCATGATCTCAGGGTCCTGAGACTGAGCCCCACCCATATCAGGCTCTGCGTTCAGCACAGAGTCTGCTTGTCCCTCTCCCTCCGCTCTTCTCCGTGCTCTCTCTCAATCTCTCTCATAAATAAATAAATAAATAAATAAATAAATAAATAAATAAAGTAAGTCGAGGAAGGACATACAGAGAATATTATTTATGAAAATTAAAACAAAGAACACACACACACTTTTCACATGCAATTATGTGTGTATGCTTAACTCACTCTTTCTTTGGTGGGCCCACTTCATGAGGTGGTTCTGAAATGTAGGAATAGAGGAAGGGAATGGAACCCTCAGAACCCAACTGACCAGTGTTATTCCAAGGATGGTCCATGAATCAGGAGTATCATCATCACCTGGGAGCTTGAGAGAAATGCACATTCTTGGGCCCTGCTCCAGATCTTTGAATCAAGATACTCAGGGTGGAGCTCAGCAATCTGTTTTAACTAGCTCTCCAGTTGATTCTAGTATACACCCAGCTTTGAAAAACATTGTCATAACTTCTTTTCAAATAATGAACAGTTAATTGCATCTAAGCAATGCCCACATTGACAAAATAGCAGTCACATGGGATTCCTCCAATCTCAATGAGAAATGCTTATAGGAGGTTTCCATGAGACTATAATGAGAAATGGGGGTATCTAAAGCAGGGATTTCAGTTCTTATCGTAAGGAAATTTATTTATTATTATGCTAGATATCTTAGTACAATACTAAACAATATTGGGAAGTAAAGAACTAAGAATGGAACTGAAAATGTGTTTATTCACACTTTTCATTTTCCACACTTTCAACATCTTTATGTCTTGTAGATTGCTTTTTGATTTAAAAAATTATGTCACTTTTTTTTTTTTTTACTTTATTATGTTAGTCACCATACAGTACATCATTAGTTTTTGAAGTAGT
The DNA here is from genome assembly GCF_004348235.1 of Phoca vitulina. Classification (NCBI taxonomy): domain Eukaryota; kingdom Metazoa; phylum Chordata; class Mammalia; order Carnivora; family Phocidae; genus Phoca; species Phoca vitulina. Next base: position 24,163,097 of record NW_022589725.1, read on the forward strand.
GTTCCATGATTCATTGTTTGCGTATAACACCCAGTGCTCCATGCAATACGTGCCCTCCTTAATACCCATCGTCGGGCGAACCCATCCTCCCCACCCCCTCTCCTCTAGAACCCTCAGTTTGATTCCCAGAGTCCATAGTCTCTCATAGTTCATCTCCCCCTCCGATTTCTCCCCTTTCATTTTTCCCTTCCTTCTCCTAATGTCCTCCATGCTATTCCTTATGTTCCACAAATAAGTGAAACCATATGATAATTGTCTTTCTCTGTTTGACTTATTTCACTTATCATGATCTCCTCCAGTTCCAACTATGTTGATGCAAATGTTGAGTATTCATCCTTTCTGATGGCTGAGTATATATCTTTTGTATATATGAACCACATCTTCTTTATCTATTTGTCTGTTGAAGGGAATCTCGGCTCCTTCCAGTTTGGCTATGTAACTTTTTTTGATCTATATATCATTGTGCATTCCACAGAGATTTCTTTTCTTTTTTTTAAGATTTTATTTATTTATTTGAGAAGGGGAGAGAGAGAGAGCAAGAAAGCAAGAGCGAAAGAACAGGGGGAGGGAGGAGCAGACTCCCCGCTGAGCAGGGAGTCCCATGTGGGGCTTGATCCCAGGACTCCGGGATCATGACCTGAGCCCAAGGAAGATGCTTAATTGACTGAGCCACCCAGGTGCCCCTCCACAGAGATTTCTAACAGAAGGATGAGGAACTGTTTAGCTTCAAATCATATTATTTTTATTTGCCTTGATGAAATAAAATGCCTGTAGAATTTTTTTTTTTTTTTTAAAGATTTTATTTATTCATTTGAGACAGAGATACAGAGAGAGAGCGAGAGCATGAGCAGCAGAGAGGCAGAGGGAGAGGGAGAAGCAGGCTCCCCGCCGAGCCAGGAGCCAGACGTGGGGCTCGATCCCAGGACCCTGGGATCATGACCTGAGCCGAAGGCAGACGCTTAACCATCTGAGCCACCCAGGCGCCCCAAAATGCCTGTAGAATTTAATGGAATATGCTACATAAAAGTAATTTAATTTTTATTCAAGTGGCCCTATCTATAAAAGAGCAATTTTCAATGAAGGTTGACATTCTGTAAAATTTAATCACCAACTATCCAGAAAATAGCTATGAAATATTTTATAGTTTTCCTTCATGTGTCCATTTCTCTTAGAGTCTTAACTTTTTTCATAAGAGTATATTCTTTGTGAAAACACTTTTTGGTTGTTTTATGTTACTGTTGATTGTCATATTTTAGTTTAAAAAGTATATATTGAGCACTAAGTATTCACCAGCCACTCTTCTAGGTTTTCAGGTAATTTAGCAACCAAATCAGATACAACTGCTGATCTCAGGGAGCTTACAAACTGGGTCAGGGCTGGGGAGACAGACAAAAAATAATTTTATAATACGTCACAGGGTAATAAATGCTGTAAGTAAAATTGAAGCAAGGTGGGGGTATAGAGGATCCTAGGAGTGCTGTTAATTGGGTGGTGAAGGAAACCCTCTGAGAGGGTGAATCTGGGGGAAGTGAGGAAGTAAATGGCAGGGACACAGGGGGATGACATCTCAAGAGGGGATACCAAGAGCACAGGACCTGAGGCAGGAACATGCTGGGGTTTTAGGGAAATAGCAATTAGGCCAATTTTGCTGAAGCTGAGTAAGAGACGCCAGTGGCCAAAGTAAGTTGTATAACCTTGTTTGATTTGGCAGTTTGAGAGTACCAGCTCTTTTTATGCCAAAAAAGACTTTTAGATTATTATCGCATGTCAATCAAGTTTATTTCAGGGCCCCTGGGTGGCTCAGTCGTTTAGTGGCTGCCTTTGGGTCAGGTCATGATCTCAAGGTCCTGGGATCAGCAGCTCCCCCTTGGGCTCCCTGCTCAGTGGGGAGTCTGCTTCTCTGTCTCCCTCTCCGTCTGTCCTCCCCTGCTTGTGCACATGCTCTCTCTCTCAGGTAAATAAATAAAATCTTTAAAAAAATCAAGTTTATTTCCTATGCTATATGCAAATTGTGCAGCGATATCAAAATGCCATTAAGAAGACAATTTGTCAGTAGTCATCTATATGCTAGTGAATTCTGTATGCTACCTGGAATGTAATGTTGACTGCACAATTGGGCAGGCCAGAAAGAAAAATGCATGTGCCCTTAAATGCCACCTTCTTTCTCTCTTTCAGGAGAGCACTCTTGCCCCTCTCCAATCATGATGTTGGAATTTAGAAACATGTTTCTGTCTGGACCAAGTCTCAGTGGTGGGGGCAGGAGGGAGGGGAGGGGTGGGTAGGCAGGTTGTAGAAATGAGCTACAGCTCCTTTACTTTTTAACCTGGGACAGTCCTTTGAATTTTGGTGAAATCTCTATTGAATTCCTAGAGAGTACTTCTGCACACAAGGTAACATGTTAGAAATAGTTTGGAGAATAGTGACTCAGATAGTACACATTTGTGTCACGTGTGTCTGTAATGTGGCTATTGAAAATCTTGGGAGGGTCATGACTTCCTCCTGCCCAGTCTTCTTTCAGTCCCTAGAGAAGTCCCCTCCCGCCACAAGGATTATTCGCGTATTGTTTTTTGTTTTTTTTTTTTTCCTGTTTGGATGTACACTGGGATGACCGGGGGATGCCCGGACCACACCTCTGACGCATTAAATCAGGATTTCTGGGGTATAGTTTCCCAGGGTATTCCAACTTGCAACCAAGCCTGAGAACCACTATGTGAGCAATTTGTTTGTCAGCCCACCTTTCAATCCCCCTTCACGTGGTGTCCGCTTTGACTTCCTTAAGAATACTTCCTCTGAGACACATTCCTTGACATTCTCCTGTCCCAACCCTAAGTCAAATCCCCTTGTTGCATGTGTACCTCCCTGGGAAACGCTTATCACAGTAGTTATTTTACATTTCTTTGTGACATTATTAGTTTAATCTTTTTCTTCTCCAGACTTTTTTTTTTAGGCGATTTTAAAACTTACTTACTATGACAGCCAATACTTGTGATCTTAATGCCAAGAATGATGACCGAGTCTAGGTTGAATTCTTATCCTCCTTTTTTTTTTTTTCTGAATTAATCAAATGACCTCTGTAAGCATACCAAACTCATGCTGATCAAGGTCATTTCTGGCAAATTTATCTTCCCCACACAGGACTTTGTGGTTCAAACTAAAGTAATTAAGAGGGCACCCTGAAATATAAGATGTAGTGCAACCACCTAAGTATTAAGCAAGTGCTTATTTTCTGCCAATTTTTGTAAAAAGAAACTATAGCCTTATGTGCAGAAAAACATACGGTGTTCAAAAAATGTGTTCTCTCCTACTCTTGACTGTGAGCTCCATGAGGGAAGTGAGTGTGTCTGATTTTGTTTACCTCTAAATAAATCCCCACGTCCAAGCACCTGGCACCCAGTGAATATTCAATAACTATCTGTTGAATAGGTGAACTGGAAAGATGGAAACTATTCTAGGGGTTTATTTTTCAGCTAGTTCCGGTTCAGTTAAGGGAAGAAAAATCAGTTATTTTTCACTCCTGACTGTATATTAGCATTGCCTAGGATAAAAGGTATTGAAAACAGCGCAAGCCTGGACCCCAACCCAGATGAACCAAAAACCCTCAAATTTTGCAGGTTGGGGCATTGCTTGTATTAGTTTTCTATTACATTGAACACATTGCCTGCTTAATTGCTAGATGAATTTATCAGCTTCAAACAACACAAACTGATTACCTCATAGTTTCAGTAGGTCAGAAGTTCAGGTGCATAGTGGCTGGATTCTCATCATGGTGAAATCAATTTGTTGGCCAGGGCTGCATTTCTCTCTCTGGTTCTTGATTCTCTTCCAAGCTCACTGGTTGTTGGCAGAATTCATTTCCTTGTGGTTATAGGACTGAGGTCCTTGTTACCTTCCTAGCTTTTGGCTAGGGATCACTCTTAGGAGGTCACTCTGAGCTCCTTGTCACCTGGCCCTGTCCGTCTCAGCAGCAGAGAACCTCCTTGGTGTCAAACCCTTCATGCTTCACATCTCTCTGACTTCGCTTCCGTGACCAGCTGAACAAGACTCTCTGCCTTTAAAGGGCTTGAGTGATTAGGTCACTCCTATTCAGATAATCAATCTTTCTTTCTTTCTTTCTTTCTTTCTTTCTTTCTTTCTTTCTTTCT